>NC_064812.1:31800957-31819018 GCF_023721935.1 Panthera uncia
GAGACAAGGAAGGAGAGGGAGACAAGGAAGGAGAGGGAGACAAGGAATCCCAAGCAGGGTTCTTGCTGTCAGTGCAGAGTCCAATGCAGGGCTCGAACTGACAAACCATGAGATCATGACTTGAGCCTAAGTCAGATGCTTGAGCTAAGTCAGGGCACCACTGAGCCACCCAGGTGCCCGAGACCGATAACTTTTATCCTGTACTCTATAGTTTAAATTTTTGACAAGAATGAATCTGTATGGTACGTGTGTAATTGCATACAACCAATAGATACACGTCAGTAAATGCATTTTATTTGAAAAGCTAGGTGATACATACAGCAGTATGGTTTCATGTATGTAACAGTTTAGGGACCGTTTCCTCCATCCTGTGCATAGACACACTTCCTCTGGAGTTTTACATAAGAGGTTAACCATCAAATAAAAGAACTGATGGCAGCAGAGCATTTCATACCAGTGCTGTTGAAGACGGTACTGTAGATTAGAGATTCTTGGTCACTACAGGATTTTTTATTGTGGCGGAACATTTCATGCCATCAAGACTGTCTGAGATGGTGCTGTTGATAAACTCAGACTAAAGACTCTTGGTCATTACAGGATCCCCACAGATCAGACCACAGATGCCAACTGTGAACTTAGTCACACAGAGCCTGCTCTGAGGTTGGGATTCTTGCTTTTAGACCTTACATTTAGATCGTTAAGAGCAGCAATAACCACCAAAATGCTCTTATTTCACCCGCAAGGTAAGCACCGACTCTTAACCTCTTTCCGTGTTTGCCAAGCACTCCTTTTGATTGTTAGTTTTTAGATGTTTTTATACACCCCTTGAGACATTTCGTGTGCGGTCTCCATGGCTACTCTTTCTGAAGAGTTCTTTTGGCAACTGTATAACTTGCAACGACTCAGAACTTTCAGGTCTCCAAAACAGTCCATCTTTATGATGAAGCTGGGATTGCCAATGAACTGGGTAGATCATAAGTTTTTGAGTTTGATACTTATGTTAATGTCAGTTCCAGTCTCTAAGCTTTTTTCAAAACATTGACCTCTAGATCAAAAAACTCCTACATCACTATAGAAAGTAGATCGCCAGGCTATGAAGAGAAAAGCCATGACCCAGAGTCACTCAGCATGTTCAGCTGATCGAACATAAACTAGCACTTGAGCTCCTGACTTCTACTTTGGCTCACTGTCCACCTATGTTGTGGTACCCATATGGGAGTCTTTTTGGGTGGTCTCTGCTTACCCTGAGTCAATTGTCACACCATCACAAAGTCAAAATAGATACACCTTCACAACTCCTCTTGCTGCAGACTGAAGGTTTGTGTGTCCAAAATTTGTATGTTGAAACTCTCCCCTCCAGTGTGATGGTATTTGGAGATGGTGACTTTGAGACATAATTAGGTGATAAGGGTAAGGCCCACATGGTGGAAGCAAACTCTTATGCCCTGCTTTCTCTCTGCCTTGTGAGAATATATCAAAAAGGTACCCATCTGCAGACTAGAACTGATTGGCCAGCATCTTGTTGTTGGACTTCCTAGCCATCAGAACTAGGAGGAATAAATTTCTATTGTTTAAGCCAACCACCCAGTGTATCATATTTTTATTATAGCAGCCTAAACTAACACACATCTAGAACACATTTTTATTTATAATTTAATAACAGTAAAAAAAAAAATCTCTTAAACACCACACTGTAGAAACTTAACTCAATTCCTCATTAGATAGCTTTTCTCCAAGTTTTCCCCAGGGGGCATCTGGGTGGCTAAGTTGGTTAAGCATTTGACTTTGGCTCAGGTCATGATCTCACAGTTCATGGGTTCAAGCCCCACATCTGGCTCTGTACTGACAGCTCAGAGCCTGGAGTCTGCTTCGGATTCTGGGTCTCCTTCCTCTCTCTGCCCCTCCCCTGCTCATGCTCTGTCTCTCAGTCTCTCAAACATAATGAATGAACGAATGAATGAATAAGTAAATAAGTTTCCCCAGTATTCTTTTATTCCCTGGATTTTGCATAGAGAGGCCAGATTTAGGTATGATTGTGTTTTTTAAATATAGGTATGGTTGTGTTTTTTAAATTTTTATTTATTTATATTTTTGAGAGAGAGAGAAAGAGAAGAACAAGAGAAGAGAAGAGAATCAAATTGAATCGAATCCCAAGCAGGCTCAATACTCAGCATGGAGCCTAACATGGGGCTCAATCTCACGACCCTGGGATCATAACCTGAGCTGAAATCAAGAGTCTGATACTCAATCAGTTGAGCCACCTAGGTGCCCCGGTGTGACAGTCTTTACATTTAAAAGATTTCTTGGTAACCTGACAAGCTAAAACAATAAACCAGGAAAAGTTCTGAGTTTTTCTACTTTTCCCTTTCACTGACCATATTTGGAGAATATATAAGCAATTAAGTTGAAATCATTCAATAAAAGGGAAAAAAGCAAAGTGAATAATAAACAAGCTAGAAATTTAGCCCCTAAAAACCAGCATCATGAGCAAAGTAATTTGCAAAACTCTTTAGGGGTATGCTAATTTCATACACACAGAACACAGACACAGACACAGACACAGACACAGACACAGACACAGACACAGACACACACAAGTCCCTTATCAAAATATTTGGTAAACTGGCATATTATAGTTCTCACTTTGAAATGTATTAACCAAAGCTCCAATAACAAAGATAACAAATGCATTTAACTTTAATTTTTAATTCAGGAGTTCCCAAACTTATTTGGGAAAAAGACTCCTCTTTCAATGCCCACCATTATCTTGTAGAATATACTTTGGCTCTAAAGGAGAGCAAGTTGAGAATGGGATCCTACAGTTTTACAGGCCACTCTAGCCACAAGACCTGCTTTCAAAGCAGGAAGGGCCCATTGTTTTCTTTTAAACTAAATGTTCAGATCACAATATCCTGTACAGTTTTCTCTCAATCACAATGTCGTCAATAAGTGCCCACATTCACACACTTTCTAAAACAGCTAGAATGACCAAGACTCAGCAGCTTGATTAGAGGACATGGCCCTGGGCATCAGCAGACCAGGACACCAGGCTTGATGTAAATCTTTAATCTTGGGAATTTGTGCATCTGTACATTAAGGAGGTGAGAACAGGATCATTTCCCCCTTGAATCTTCCGTGATTCTGTAACAGTCTTTCCCATTGTCACAAGGCAAAGATCTGACATATCTGGTAGTCTCAGAGTTTAGTAAGGGTGTTCCCTGAGTTATTGGGGTCTTTGGAGATTACAGCAATTAGAAGATTAAAAGATCTTAAAAGGTAACTACCAGAGCTATTTCAAATAGATCTGAAGAAACGCTTGCAATTTCCTCAAGAGATGAAAGGATTGCAAAAGCGAAGGAGGTTTCTGGCCAGTTTTCCAGTGAAATACAATCAATGGGAATTTAGTGGCAGATAATGCCTCTGCCAGAATAATGGTGACTTGCTTTAACAAATAAACCCTAAAATGTCAGTGGCTAAGGCAAAGTTTTTCTTATTTATGTAATAGTCCATTGCCGCTGTTCCTGGTCAGCAGAGGTTTTTTAATTCAGATGGTGATTTAGCAATCAAAGCTTTCCACACCTTATAGCGCGGGGTCCTTTGCATCTAGCCCCAGAAAAAGAAGGAACACCTCCCACTTAAATGCTTTGTACTAATTACAAGCTTCTTGAGCAAGCAGGTCATGTGGCTCCCCTAGATGCAAGGAGTTCGAAAATGGAGCTCCTGTCTAAGGAGTATTAAATACAAAATGGATATGGTACCTGAGCAGGCCCTGAACCGACAAAACCACTTCAGCCATGGGTAAAATGGGTAAAATTTTGGATAATTTGTAATTGTAGTGGCCACTCTGGGGACCATTTAACTTAGGTAAGTTAATCCACCTTAAGGGACACCCTTGAAAAGCAGGGATCCCAAACCTCTCAGAGACAATGGAATGCATTATTTGGTATGCAGACGCTTTTAAAAAACAAAAGGACTCCAAAAATAGGTCTGAAAGGATTTTTACAGCATGCAATAATCAATCTTTAGTTTAAAAAAACAACGTTGGCCTTCTGAGTCGGTAACCTTGACCCAGTCTGTCTTCCAGAAACAATTCCAATCCAGCTATTTTTCTGAGTTTTATATTACTGTACCCAAGGCATGGCTAAAATTGTAAAGTGAAAGCTATAAGATCTGTGTCTATTTTATATATATGCATGTGTATATATATACACACACATACATATATATACACACACACACACATATACGCGCACACACACACATATACGCGCACACACACACATATACGCACACACACACATATACGCACACACACACATATATACGCACACACACATATATATACGCACACACACATATATATACGCACACACATACATACATACACACACACACACACACACACACATATATATATATATGTGATATTTTTTAAGTTCTATTTAATTGGCTTAAAGAAAAATAATCACTTACATGAGTATTCCTAAAACCCTCAAATATAGAAATAAACCCACATGTTTTTCAAGTTCACATGATCTGGGATAATCATCAATAAATAAGTTAGTTTAAGTTTGTTGGTTTAATGGAAGTAGTCATATCTTCAGAGTTGTCAATATCGTGCAAGCATCTACTTTTCTACCTGGATTTACTGGTCAAATAAGCTCATGATGTCTCTCTGTTACAAAATTTATCAGCAAGAAAAAGAAGAGGGTTGTTAGCTTTTTGAAGTCTAATACAAGCATAATGATTAAAAACAAATACTTCAGAGAAAGGTAAATAAAAGTTTATGCTAACTAACTAATGAATATTTATTGAATATCTACAGCTTTCCTACAAAGACAATATACTGGACATTGGTTGCTAAACATAAGTTTAAATTTACTTTTGGCTTTTTAAAAAAATTAATTTTATTTACGTGTTTTTAGAAAGAGGGCACAAGATGGATTAGAGAGAGGAGAGAAAGAATCTCAAGCAGGCTCCATGCTCAGTGCAGGGCTGGGTGCAGGGCTCAGTCTCAGGACCCTGAGATTATGACCTGAGCCAAAAATCAAGAACCAGACGCCTAACCAATCAAGCCACCCAGACACCCCATTTTTGGCTTCTTAATAATTACACAGAAACAAAGAGTATTTGGGTCTCTTAGAATGTCTTTTGTCGCATTAAAAGAAATTATACTTATGAAACACCTATGGCCTTAAAAATACTATAAGTTTTAATTATGTATAAATTTGCTCATCTACAACGGGATGCTAGTATATGACAGACAGTTGCTAATATATGATAAACAGATAATTGCCCGTTGCCTAGTTTTCACTGGAAAGTAAATGTTGCAAGTATTTAAAATTGATGGTCACTATGTAAAAATGGAACTTCTAGAAACAGTAAGAGTGAAGGGAAACACCTTTATATGCAAAATGTGAGAAGAAAATAAGACGTATTTCTATATGAAGAGTATTCAAGGAAGAGAAGAGGTGTTTTTGTTAAGGAAAAAGACTATTGTCTAAAATAAAATGACAATTCTAAAAGAAAAAGAAAAATAGACAAGACCTAAATGGGTACACAAAGTCGCAGGCTTGTGGGAATGAAATTTTATGTTGTGAGTTCAAAGCAGGCTAAATTGAACAGATTTGATAAGGATTTTCAAGCTCATTTTCAAATGAGCTGAGTAATGTACAAATACAAAAATAGAGTTTAATTTTCTGTTAAAGCCACAGAATTTTTTACATCATTGGTCTACTCAACGTTTAGATAAGGATTTTATTTTTAATGTAATCTGTCCAGAAAACAAATGTTTCTCACATTGGTCTTTTATTACTTAGAAAAAATGATGGGGAGCCTGGGTGGCTCACTTGGTTGGGTGACCGACTTCAGCTCGGGTCATGATCTCGCAGTTTGTGAGCTCAAGCCCTGCATCAGGCTTTGTGCTGATAGCTCACAGCCTGGAGCCTGCTTCGGATTCTGTCTGTGTCTCCTCCTCTCTACCCCTCCTCTGCTCACACTCTGTGTCTCTGTGTCTCTCGATAATAAATAAACGTTAAAAAAAAAGAAAAAGAAAAGAAAAACTAAGTCTTTACAATATTATATGAGCTAAGTTCTGTGTGAAAGGTTTATGTATTTGCCTATGAAATCTTTTTATGGTCACTGATTGGATAACTAAGTCTTATTTTACAATGCCTTACGTTTCTATTTGATCAAATGCCTTCAGCCTTTTGACATTTTTGACAAGCTTCCCCCAATCCAATTCTAGATAATATCTCCTTGACTTCAAACAAACTAAACCTTTCCAGAGGGGCTCTGGAAAATCTCAAAAGATTTGCTCTCTCCCCTTACAAAAAGAGAAAGGTTCATGTATTTAGACTTAGTGGATACATTGAATTGCATGGGAAACACTGTCAAAAAGTAATATTTAACCTTTAGATTGTATTTACATGGGTATGTATTACTAATATAATTCAGATATTATAGGACATTCCTAAATTTCTGAAATGTCCTGATGTAATATTGTCTGTCATAATTCCAGTTATTATCTTGAAATATTATAGATCAAGAAAACAACCAAATTTATTTGGCATCATTTTTGTATGTGTGTGAACTCTCAGAACTTTAACCATAGCTATTGTTAAGTCTTTTGTCATTCATAGACCATTGTTTTACTTGCAATTCCTCTCTGAAAGCATTTACAATGAACTACAGATAAAAATGCTTCATCTTCAAAGAGATTCATGGAAAAGAACCTGAGAAGTACACCAGAATACAGGTTTCTGATAACTTTAAGATCATAACAACTGAACTAAGGAAGAATTTCTAAAACTCTAAATGAAACTGAATAGTTCAGAAAGCTGCTAACCAAAGATGAAGCAAAAAGAGAATCACAAGAGATCCAATATACTAATGAAGAAGATTATAATATTTATAACTTCATTTAAAACACTGTTCCTTAGCGTTTTGTTTTCCAGATTTAAAAGACCCCTGTTTCTCCTCTTTTGTAAGCCTTTTACAACTTACAGTAATTTGGTAAAATATACTTTTGTAAACAGACCTTGAAACATTTATTTTTCTCCCTACCTGCTCCCTCCAGAATTCAGGAACTCTTAATATTTTTATTTTTCATGACAACATATGTACTTACCTAAGTTCAGTAAGAATCGATTCTCTTTGTGTAACAGGACACAATTAAACAAGTTCTTAGTTTGGCTTCTTAGCCTAAAGAAACTTTTAAGATCTCAGGGAAAATTTTTTACTACCCAACAATTTTAAAGTACTAAGGTTGACTTTATGGAGTCAATAAAACCCCTTGGTCAAAACCAAAGTTTTGACTGAAAGGCCATATTTGAGAATATGCACAGAATCACTATTCTTCCTTCATTTGTGAAAATAATTAAGCCGAGCTTAACAAGACTATTTGAAGGAAACATGACTTACACTTGTTAATAAGACTTCTTTTACAAAGAAATTTCATTATAAATATCTTTGATAAGAATGGGAAGACTATAAAAAATGTGTTTCCGTAGGAAATTGTAGTGTACCCATTTTCAGATTCTAGTCCTGTTAAGGGTGCTGGACATTTTATCTACTTATCATCAACTCCAGAGAAACCACCACAACATATATACAGACAACCTTCATGTCGGTTACTGTCTGAGCCACTCAAGACAGTTCACGACAACACCGAATGTAGCATCAAAGTCAGTCAAACTGCCAACCAGGAAAATCCATTAGACTCAATCAGCTGCCACCCTTCTTCTACCACCTGAAGACGCTGCCAACTCAGATCTAGAGATTTTCCCAACTGGCTGACCTCCAAGCTCAGAAACTTGAATCTTTAATTTGTTTGAACTTCAACCTTTGTTAACCTTTTCGCCTTTGTTTAAAATTCACCTTTGTTTTCCTTTTGTTTCCACAGAAATGCCTCTCCTTAAATTACCTGATTGCTCGCGTCATTTGGAGTCCTAATTTCCGTAAAAGGTCACGTTGCAACACCACTTCCTAAAATAAAACATCCTGTTGTTCATCTCGTCCTAAGTAATCAGGAGGCTATGTGATTGCTAACACATCAGGCTGTGCCTATGCAAATAACTCAGAACAAAGTCGACAGCCTATTACACGTTACCCCAAAAGCAAAATGTAGGTTGCTTAGCAAGGTAAAACCTGAATCTTATTATGAGCCATTTGATTTATTTAATTGGTTAAATGTTGGTTCCTGGTGAATTTTTCAGCTCTTGGCTGTTCTTCTCCTGAGAGTTGTCATATGAACACCTCTTGTGCACTGTAGTCTTTCAGGGATTTGAAATGCCTTTCAGCAGCCACTTATACATCAAAGGATACCCATCAGGAGTCAACGAGCACAAGAACTCAATGGTTACACGGACTACATGGCTGTCCATCCTGACTCAGCTAATGCAAAAAGCAAATATGGGATTCCCTGGCCTGGCAACACCAACAGTGGTAACTGAGAGGAATGTTGTACTAGCTGGCCACGCACTCAGCTTGCTGAGAGAAGCACGCAAGTGAGGAATAATTGAAATACAAAATGGAGACCAGGCTTGAGAAGTCCCTGAGCAGGCATAAGTCCCTTAAGCCATGTGAGCAAAGCTAAATCAATCTTATGTCATTAATATGAGAAAAACTTAGGTTCTTCCTTGTAAATGCCTCCAACAATCATAAACTTAAATCATCTTTCAGAAAATGCTAGGAGATAATCACTTCTAACCAAACCCCTGTTTGTGGAACCCCCACTGGAAATGTAAACCGCTTCATTTTTGCTTACTAACCATCACGTCCCATCGCGTCATACCAGTCTTTGAATTTGAAAGCTCCCACTTAGAAGACTGTTGTTATACTCACAATAGACTCTTACTAAATTCTATTTATTAATTTGGTGGTTTTAATTGCGCTATTTCTGGAGTTTTGACAAAAGCCATTTTCAGCAAAACCTCTGCACTACGGAAGGAGAGGTACGTACCTTGGTGAATAACTGTTGCTGTTATTGTTTTTTTGCACGAATAACAATAGTATAGTTTCCTAGTGCTATAACAAATTACCACAAATTTGGTAGCTTAACATCATGCACGTTTACTGACTTACAATTCTGGAAGCCCAAAGGGTGAAATGAGACTTACTAGATGAAAATCAAGGTATTGGTAGGCCTGCATTTCTTTATGGTGGCTCAAGGCAAAAACCCATTTTCTTACCTTTTCCAGCATCTAGAGGCTGATGACATCCCCCATGTCTTGCTGCTCCTACCCACCTCTGAAGCCAGCAATAGTGAGTCACGTTCTCCCTTTTACCATCTCCTTGCTCTTCTCTCTTCTGCCTCACTCTTCCTCTTATAAGGACTCTTGTGATCTCACTGGGCCACGTGGATAATCTGAGTTAATGCCCTCCATCTGAAGGTCAGCTGGTTAGCAACCTCCATTCCTTCTGCCGCTGCAATTCCCCTTTGTCTTAAAACCTGCCAACCCAGCAGGGGTGCCTGAGTGGCTCAGTCAGTTAAGCATCTGACTTCAGCTCAGCTCATGATCTCAAGCTCCATGAGTTCGACCCCCACATCAGGCTCCATGCTGTCAGTCCCGAACTTGGAGACTGCCTTGAATTCCGTGCCTCCCTGCCCCTCCCCCACTCACACTGCCTCCATCGAAAAGTAAATAAATGTTAAAAAAAAATCAATTCAACTTCTTATGACCAGGACACGACTTTTAGGGGACCCATTCTGCCCAAAACACAGTAACAAAAAGACTAGTCACAATGGCACTTATTGAGTACCTTCTGTATACAAGAACCATTATAGAGAATGATTCATTTAACCCTTAGAATAGCCCAATCAGGTGGGCATTGTTATCACCATCTTACAGATGAGAAAGCTGCATACTCAGCAGACTTGTGTTTGAAGTCACAGAGCCAGTGAAAGGGGAAAGAATAGATTCAAATCCAGTTCCGTTTGACTCTAACACTCCCATTTTATCTCCAAACATCTACCTCTTTCCCATCATACTTTTCATTCCTTATTTTTCTGTAGATGTCATTGCCTCTTTTTTATAAGCAAAAGCCACATAATTCTCTCCTTTTAAAATACTTTTACTTTGTAAATGGTTGGAAAAAATCAAAAGGAGAGTTATATTTTGTGAAAAATGGAAATTGTAAAAAATTCCAGTTCCAGTTAGTCACAGAGAAAAGTATTCTATTGGCTTCAAAGGTAAGTAACGGAAGTGTCCTCTCAGATTCCCCTAGAAGAGTTTCCAAACAGTGAGTAGACAGGCCAATATTACTTCACAGAGTAGAACACAGATCTCTTTGCAAATCTCAGACCCCAGGGTCCAGAAAAAGCACCTGGCCAGAGCTAGATGGCTCTGCCTTTGCTTTTTTAAGGGACACTGAGATTTGGAGACAGAGAATTTCGAGCTGGAAGAAAACTCAAACGTGACCAAATTCATCCTCTTTTTTTTCCTCCATATAATAAAAATGAAACCCAAAGGCAATGCTTGGGCTTGGGTTGCACAGAGTTATTTATAGCAAGGATCTAACTGCTGACCTAACTGCTGACTCCAGGTAGCATCTCTCTCAGCTTAGGCTCTTTCTTCCACATCCTCTAAACAAATTTGGCCCACCATCTGTTTTTTGTTCTTACAACCTGTGAGCTAAGAATTGTTTTCATCCACCCTCACCATCTGTGGCACAGCCTGGCCAGGCTGCACTGGGCTGAGGACGAGGCATTGTTGTGTGGAGAGACAGTGTTCCAATCACACCCTCTCCTGTGTATACTCAAGGCAAGAAAAAAAAAAATTAATGGAAATCCTATTGAATACCATCCCTGGAACCTTTCTCTAGTCTATGAATGAGGAATGATCCAGACTTTGTCTTTAGAGAGAACGGTCTACTCCAGCCAAGGACAGTGCAAAGGATCTTTTACTTACAATCTCATTTAATCTTCATAACAAAATTGAATAATATTATACCCGTTTTACAGATAAATCAATGAGACTCAGAGAAATTAACCCATTTTCTATAGATTCCATCCAAAGAGTTGGTATCTAGTTGTTTTTTTTTTCTCGAGAAAAAGTAGTTTTATCTCTATACAACACTCCCACTTTGACTATCCCCTGAATTCCAGAATAAAAGTAAAGAAAAAATTTTCAATTATGTTCTTCATTGTTTCCACCTGTGGCTCTAAAAGAATGTTTACATAAATAGGACCTCTCTTGTATGGGTATCTTTAAGGAATACTGCATTGCAGTGTGACACAATACCAAAACAAGATAAAATCCTGCACCCGCCCCCACCCCCTCTCATATACATGGGAAGGGGAGAAAGCTTCAGCTCACTCCCTGATAGCTGAAGTAAAGGAAGATCCTTCAGAACTGCAAATTAAATCTCAAGTATTTTGCCAATTGACTCCCAATCGATTATTCCAAGTGTTTGTGATGCAGAGAATGTGATTTCTCCCAGGGACTCTGAAGAGTGGTGCTTAATTATTCATCATGAAATTGAATTTCAGGGCTTGTAATCATGTAACTGTTCGAAATGGAATTTGTCACTGAAACACAGTGAGAGGAAATAGAGGATTATTTAACATCTACTCATCTCACTTCAAGATCAGTTTAAAATTGGATGTGTTTCATGATTTCACGATGGTAATCACACAAGGGCCGTGTAAGCTAACCTGCTACATGTTTTCAGCTAATTTGATTGAATTAGGTCATTTTGTATCATGAATTGGAAAGGGTAGTACAGATTAGGGGATATAGATTCAGGCTTTTTCTTTCCTCCCCAAGGTTCGACTCCACAGAAACACAATTAACTTACTCTGAGCCATTCTTTGAGATGCTGAGAAAAGTAGTAGCTGGCAAATGAAGTCTAAGATAATAGGTGGGGAAAGACAATAACTATATTAAATGAAAGAATGAAGTGGCTCCAATTACCTTTAATTATAGTTACACAGAGGCAAAAGGATGCTTTTGAATTTGACACTATCAAAGATCACTGAAAGATTATTTTCATCAGAACACTTCAGTCTTGTGTTTGCATATAAGCAGATGAAGGGTGGGGCATCCTACATCAGGGTCTCCTAATGACCTGCCTGGACTTAAATGACCAAGAGACAGAAGATTATTTCCACATATTATTAAAAAAAGAAGTTTAGTGTAGCTGAACTGGAGGCATTTTTTATTTAATCACCAGTGAAACAAATAAAACATCAGGACAATAAAGGGCAATAAAATAACTCTAAGAACAATAAAATAATAGCTATTTAAAAACTGACAATTGTCTAATGATCATTGTAAAAGTTAAAAATATCTAACCTAGGTCATTATGATTTTTCATTATGTGTGGTGATATGGTTCAACAAACAACATAGTTTTATAAAACAACAGCAAAACCCATTGTGTTATCGGATATATTCTGTGTGTTCCATGTAGCTTTAAAACTGACCTTAAAGAATAAATCAACTCACATTTTAGTTTAAATCAGATGCACAAATTTTTACAGGACAGCGATGCCCTGCGTGTTCTAGAATCCTTAGAACGTCTCCATTCTTGTCTCATGCTACTCTACCCTCACTTTGCTCGCTTCTCTTTCATGTTTCAAAACTACCATTTTTTCCTTCTCCCCACATTTTTTTAAAGTTTATTTATTTATTTTGAGAGAGAGAGTAAGTATATACATGTGCATGAGACCATGTGCATGTGAGCAAGGGAGGGGCAGAGAGAAAGGGGCCAAGCAGGCCCCACACTACCAGCAGGGAGACTGATGCAGGACTCGATCTCACAAACCCTGAGATGTTTACCTGAGCTGAAATCAAGGGTTGGTTGCTTAACTGACTGAGCCACCCAGGCACCCCTGCTCCCACTTTTAAGCTTTTTCATATACAATTCCCAGAATCTGAAATGTCCCACACCTTCTCTCCATGTGGCTGGCTCCTTCCTTGTGGGTCCCAAAGTAAAAGTCACCTCTAGCAAGGTCATTCCAAACAGCTTACCTAATTGTACTCTTTCCTTCCTGCATCCATTTTTCTCCAACACTCCATCTTGTCAATGTCAGTTATAACATTATATCAATAACACTTATACTTGTTAATAGCATTTATAGCAATTTATAAATTACATGTGCATATACCTGATAACTAATATACTATCTTTTACCCCAATTAGATTATAAGTTTCATAAACATTTTTGGCACTGAGTTTTATCTATCAACGTCTACCCAGTACCTGATAAACAAGAAGTGTGTGAAGATTTAAGAAATGAAAGAGCTCAGATATCTCTTCCTGTCTCCAAGTCACTTCCTTCACACACATTCATGGGTAATTGGCTAAATTCATACCTTTAGAAAGCAGTTCTAAATCTAGTAAACATATTCTGGAACATATATTAAGAGGTAGTATAATTAGGTGATTTCTCCAAAATCCCAATTCATAGATGCTCCACTTTATCCTAGTGGTTAAGTGATACAAGTCTAAGACATAATCTTCATCAACAAAAAGCGTATAATTTTATTAGAGCAACACCTATATATGTATAGGTTAGGTAGCTATTCAAGATCATTAAATCCACTGGTGGAATTGTGAGAAAACTAAAAGTGATTGTCAAAAGATTTAAAAGAATTGAGACAGGCAGGGTACTCATTTGGTTAAGCGTAGGAGGAGAGGCCCAGAAATAATTATTTTAGATGGGGAATGATATAAAAGGACAGAACAACATGCATGTAGCAAAAAGGAGCGCAATCAGCCTAGTTGAGAGAATGTATGTTGGCAGATGGTTTGGGTAGGTTGGGAAGATAGCGTAGCCTAATGGAGGCATGCTGATGCCAGACCGAGTTGTGTCGGAGTTCTTGGTCAACAAGTTGTCTTTGCAGATATAAGAAAGCAAAATGATTTGATAAAACTGGAGCTTTAGAAAAATCGAGCAGGACATATTGGAGGACAAAATGTTACCTGTAGCAAGACAAATAATGAAGGAAATGAAGCAGTGTATCAAAGATGGCAATACAGATGAAAGAAAAGGAACCAAAAAGGTTTTTAAGGCTATTAGTAATTTCTTTTGCCCGAGAAAAAAGAAATTTTATTATGCTGGAATAAATGAGAAGCCTTTTAAGAGGCTTACAAATTGAAGATGTAATTTTTGTTAGCCATAACAATACACTTAAGTAATGAGAAACACACTTACAGGAAACTTTGTTCAATTTGAATAGCCAAACAGTACCATTGAGTTGATTTTCGACAGGCATTCCTCATGTATTCCCTAACTAAGGATTTTGTCAGCTGGAATAAACACGTAGTCACTTGACACTGAAAATAAAATAAATGAAACAAGGGTTTGAATGAAAATTTCTTTGACCCAGAATGCATCAGCCTTATTTGATGGAATGGGCTGAAGTGTTTTTGGCCTGTGAATAACAGAAGTTTTCTTAGCTTGACATTATTCTCAGATGTCATCCCATCCCTCTTTAATTTATGCAAAGTTTTAAAAGTCATTGAGAAGTTAAGCACATAGGTCTTTTTAATGGAGACAAGCAATGAGGGAACACAGTGCTCTTTTGAAAAATTAGAGCAGGACTCTGAATCTGTTTTTGCCCTTCCTATTGCCTGGTATTATAAGTTTTGACTCTATTATTTTAATATTTTAGTACATAAAAGATACTTGCATAAATAATCTTCAAGAAAATTTGCTCTTGTGTCTTAGGAAAAAAAAATGTCTGCTGCATCATCTTAAAGAATCATAAAAAATCACAGAAAAAAGCTCAGAAAGTAGTATTCACTCTGTTCAGCAAAATCTCTTTCATTATCCATGCGTCATAGACATTTAGAGGTCTGTTTTTCACAATCGATCACAATTATCAGTAGAGCAAGTTGGTACACTCCTTTCAAAAATAATATACTGGTATTTTTTTCAATAACATGTATTGGCATTCCCCCTCTTATAAAGGCAATTCCTGTCCTCTGAAGTACATTTAAAAAATACGGAAGAACATAAAGAAGAAAATTATTTATGTTCTCATCATATAACTTAATCACTTGATCTCTATATAAATTGGAACCACACTACACATTCTACTGTATAGATTGATTTTCTACTTGATAATATATAATAAACATCTGCCATGCTTTTGAACACAATTCTCATTTTTAATGGCTGCCTCCTGCATCTGGTATAGTTGAACCATGCATTATTTGACTAATCATAGTCAAATAGAAGTCATAGAAGAAATATGAAATTTCTTTATCAAAAAAGATACTGCAATTAATATCCTTGTACCGAACAATGTGTGTTTCTTTTTCATTCAAGTGAATTTATAAGATTGGAATTACCAAGTCAAAAGGTATTGATGTTTTATTGACTTTTAGTATATTTTACCAAGATGTTTTTCTATTATCCATAAAACTATAATTTCATCTCAGGCTAACATCTATATAGTCACTCATTTGTGACTATGTGGTATGGCACTGGAATTTTCCTTGCCTTTGTAATGTTGTCCTTTGAGCTGGTGTTCAGTCAAAATTCTGCTGAGGACATGCACATACTCTGCCCTATGAATGCATCCTACAGTTCGGTTTCCTGCTTGCCTCTAACGGGGAGAGCCCATAGGATTGTGAACAAGACAGTATTAAAGATGTAGTAAAGCGCTAAGGCATCCAAGAACTGTTGGTCATATGTGTGTGTATTTATTAAAGATCCCTTTTGTTTAGATGTGAGGAATCGGGTAACTATGTTATTGATTGTATGCACCAGTCACTTTGCAATGGTGCAAACATACTGATTGTTAAAAAAACTGAAAGAATTTCATTCTCATTAGAAGTAGTTGCTACCCCATGCCCAAGTGCCTTACTGCCATTTGGGCAGTCCCGACCCCGTGCCGGAATCAAGCAACCAAAGAGTTGCTGGGGCAGCGGGGTGGGGGTGTGGGGGGCTCCAGAATGCTATCCTAGAACCATAGCCAGCATCTGCTCTTATTAGTTGATGCCTGTCCGGTTGAGAGTATACATATTTTTCATATAACTCCTGCCCAGGGGAAAATTCTTAAGGACATTTTATAGTAGTTTAGGAAACAAGTAATAGTAACCTGTCCCACTTTGGCTAGTGGTAAGGATATTAAAAATAAAGAGAAAGAAAGTTAAGAGTGATTTAGGAAATAAAATCAATGGATGAGCCAGACAAGCAGGTTTAGGGAGGATACTTTGAAATAATTGCCACAGAAAGCCACTCTCGGTTGACATTTAAGCTGAGCTCTGAATGAGGAAGGAGCATGGGGAAGAATATTTTGGGCAAAGGAAGAAGAGTTACATAAAGGCTCTGAAGCAGGAGCAGGAAAGAGCTTGGCATGTTGGCAGATGTCAAAGCAGAACAAGGCCAATGCATTCCAGAAAGTGGAGTGGCTAAGGGAGGCCACTGGAAGAAGATCAGCAGAGGGGGAGATGGACACAGGCCAATGATGGCAAGAATGATTTTCCTTCTGAAGGGAGGGGAGCACCTCCAGATGGCAGACCGAGGTGCAACAGGTCTGCCTGTCTGAATTTGGTACCAGACATTGAAAAAGCATCCCACTAGCTCCTCCATCTTGCTGTGAAGTAGGAAGCAAGATAATCTGTCCAGACCAAAGGAGGTCAAGATTTGCAAAAAAGCAAATATCTGAGTTGCCATTTCTGAAAAAGGAAAACATCTTCACCAGAAAGATACAATAGCGTTTGTAATCTTTGAATGAGCCAGAGATTCTCCAAGTGATTTCTTAGGTCCAATGACATGGACGTTCCCCACAATGAGGAACGTGATTCCTAAAGAAAGCACCTGCTTTAAAACTTATTCAAAGAAATTATGAAATGATGGCCGTTGCGACACTTCCTAAGTAAAACTTCTGAACCTTGTTATTGCATATTTAAATGTTTTCCACCTGCAAATTTTAAATATGAAATTTACCTCAGTACAACCCCTCCTTGATGATTTAATTTCATACAGTTCATCCTACCTGTTTTCAGCAGAAATAATTAAAGCCAAATGTGTTCTGCTTTGTCATAGTCCCACATGTGCAGTTCTGTAATTAAGCATAATTAAAATCAGCCTCTTCTGTCTTATTTTATATTCCCATCCCACATGCTATATGTTTCTTGTTCCTATTAAAAAGATGTAATTTTAATAAAAATCAACTTTAGTTCCTTTTTTATACTGCTATGATTTTATAGCTTTTAAATCCATTATTACTAGGTTCAGGTGCTCTAGTTATTAAGTTCTCCATATTTTCTCATAATAAAGCTTAAGGTAAGATAAAGGAAATGACAATTCTAACCTTGCCTAGCCTTGAGTAAGGAGACCCATGGTCATATTGGTGGGATTTGTTCTGGAATGACTCTGGGCTTAAGTAAATAATTGGGTTACTTTCTCCATGAATCAGGAATGAAAGATGAATTTGTGTCAGGTGTACCTCTGGAATCCCTGACATTGCCTAAGTATTCAGAGGCTCAGTCCAGCCTAAAAGAGTTCTATTTTTTTTATTAAAAAAATTTTTTTTAACATTTATTTCTTTTTGAGAGACAGAGAGAGCATGAGCAGGGGAGCGGCAGAGAGACACCCAGAATCTGAGGCCGGCTGCAGGCTCTGAGCTGTCAGCACAGAGCCCCATGTGGGCCCGAGCCCATGAACCGTGAGATCACGACCTGAGCCTAAGTCAGACGCTCAACCGACTGAGCCATCCAGGGGCCCTGAGAGTCTTCTAAATGAGCTCTGAACTCAGCCTCTAAGAAAGGGTGGGAGTGGGGTGGGGGGATCCAAGCAAGTAACTTTCACTAATATTTGTTTGTTTGTTTGATGTTCAATGACTCTACATTTTAGTGTAATTAAAGCAGCATGTGTCAGGGGCGCCTGGGTGGCGCAGTCGGTTAAGCATCCGACTTCAGCCAGGTCACGATCTCACGGTCCGTGAGTTCGAGCCCCGCGTCAGGCTCTGGGCTGACGGCTCGGAGCCTGGAGCCTGCAGCCTGCTTCAGATTCTGTGTCTCCCTCTCTCTCTGCCCCTCCCCCGTTCATGCTCTGTCTCTCTCTGTCCCAAAAATAAATAAAAAACGTTGGAAAAAAAAAA